>NW_027493558.1:0-46109 GCF_021521415.1 Bidens hawaiensis
GCCATAAATTTAAATCTGACGGTACTCTGGAATGCTATAAAAGCAAGGTTGGTTTATGATGGTCGAAACCAACAACTGGGAGTTGATTGTGGGGAAACATTCAGTCCAGTGGTTAAACCGGCAACAATACGCACCGTGTTATCTTTGGCTTTAACACAATCTTGGCCGGGTCATCAGTTAGATGTGACGAATGCCTTTTTACACGGTCATCTGAATGAAACTGTATACATGTATCAACCTATGGGGTTCAGACATCGGGATTATCCAGACCATATATGCCAACTTAGAAAATCGTTATACGGACTCAAACAAGCACCCAGGGCGTGGTACCAACGGTTCACGGATTTTGTTACCACTTTGGGATTTCTTCAAAGTCGTTGTGACAACTCTTTATTCGTCTTCAAACAAGGCAGCAACATGGCATATTTATAAATTTATGTTGACGATATTATCCTCACCACATCATCTATACACTTCGTCAGAACCTCATGGAGTTTGCCATGAAGGACCTCGAACCCCTTAGTTTCTTCTTGGGGATATCGGTAAAAAGAAACGGCAACCGAATGTTTCTATCTCAAAGTAATTATGTCACCGACATTCTTACAAGAGCGGGCATGTCTTCTTGCAAATCCGTTCCTACGCCAGTCGAGACTAAATCTAAACTAAGCTCCGAAGCCGGTACACCATTTACACATCCAACGTTATACAGAAGTCTTGCCGGGGCTCTACAGTACTTAACATTTACTCGCCCCGACATCTCGTATGCGGTTCAGGCAGGTCTGCATGCATATGCACGCACCTCATCTCTCCCACTGGAACGCTCTGCTCCGCATTCTCCGTTACTTACGAGGCACTCAATATCTCGGCCTCACCTCGGCAATTCCGGTAATCAGCAGCTTCGGGCATACACGGACGCCGATTGGACGGGCTGTCCGGATACCCGTAGATCTACATCCGGGTTTTGCGTCTACTTTGGCGACAATCTTCTCTCGTGATCGTCAAAACGTCAGACAACTGTGTCACGTTCCAGTGCCGAGGCCGAGTACCGGGGCGTCACCAACGTGGTTGCTGAAATTTGTTGGCTACGAAATCTGTTGCTTGAACTTCAGCGACCGTTATCTTCAGCCTCTTTGGTCTATTACGACAACATCAGTGCAGTTTACTTATCTGGTAACCCCGTGCAACATCAAAGAACAAAACACATCGAGCTCGACATTCACTTTGTGCGGGAACAAGTGCAACGAGGGAAGGTTCGGATTCTACATGTCCCTACTGTTGGAGATATGTTGTCTTCAGCCCAGCCCATAATGGGTTAGCTGAGAATTAGAGAAAAAGGCAGAAACGGGCCTGGCCAGCTCTAATTGCCAAAGCCCAGTTTGTTAGGTTTCTTGTTTAGCAAGATTAGCAAAGGGTTAAACCCTAATTAGCTATCCTATAAATAGATCTCTTATATCTGTAAATCATTATCACTCAATAATAAACCCTAGTTGCCCTCGTGGACGTAGGTTACACGTTGTAACCGAACCACGTAAATCTCTCGTGTTTCTTTGTCCTTTGATTTCTGTTCGTGTGTGTGTGTGCTTCGATACCTAACAACTGGTATCAGAGCCAGGCTCGGATCTTGGTCATCGAAGAACACCAACCCAGCCGTAACCCACCCAAAACCGATCCTAGCCAACTGCTAGGGTTTTGCTGGCAGACAACCCAGATCTGTTGAAGTTGTCCACAGTCATCCCCTGACCCACCGAGCGCAGCTGCTGCCGCTGATCAGTTTGAGAACCGAACTGTTGCTGCTGTTGGTTCTGTTCTGTCCAGAAAATAGAAGTAATGGCTGTAGACGGGAAGACCAGAATTGTGGTATTTGATGGGCAGAATTTTGGATGGTGGAAGATGCAAATCACGGATTTGCTAGTACAAAAGGATTTGGATTCGGCTCTAGGGACACCTCCTACACCGATAACACCAGCTTGACAAGAAGGCTATGTCAACAATCCGTCTTACTCTATCTATGAATGTTGCATACAACATCCTAGAACAAACCACATCGCGTGGGATTATGGAAGCGTTGTCAAACATGTACGAGAAGCCATCTGCTGCCAATAAAGTGTTCCTAATACGAGAGTTAGTTAACACGCGCATGAAAGAGGGAAGTTCAGTTACTGCTCATATTAACCTGTTTAATTCTCACTTGTCTCTTTTGTCTTCCGTTAATTTCAAGTTAGATGATGAACTACAAGCGTGCCTACTTTTATCCTCATTACCTGACAGTTGGTCAAGAACAATCACTGCAGTTACCGGGTCAGTTGGATCCAAAGCTCTCACGTTCAGTAAGGTTCGTGACTTGATACTAAGTGAGCATTCGAGAAGAAGAAGCACTGGAGAGACAAGTTCGTTACTTAGTACAGAGGGTAGAGGAAGAAACAGTAGTAGGGGAGGAAACAGAGGAAGATCAAAGTCTAAACAAAGAAGTAAGTCGAGATCAGCAAAACCAAGGGAAGACATAGTTTGCTGGAATTGTGAAGAAAACGGGCACTTCAGAAGTCAATGCACCAACCCACCTAAAGAAAAGAAAGAGGTGAAGCTGCCACATCAGCATCAGATGATTCAGATGATGCGCTTATATGTTGTGTCGAGAATCCTGTTGAAGACTGGATTATGGATTCAGGAGCATCTTTTCATGCTATTTCTAGCACGAAGATGATGAAGAAACTACGAACATGTAACTTTGGTAAAGTTCGTTTGGCTAATAATCAGTGTCTTGATATAACAGGAATGGGAGACATAGACTTAAAGACTCCATTGGGAACCACTTGGCCTTGAAAGATGTCCGGGTCATTCCAGGTTTAATAAGGAAGATGTCGATATCCATTGGTAAGCTTGATGATGAGGGATATGATGTCACTTTTGGTAGAGGACAATGGAAAGTGGTGAAAGGCAGTATGGTGATTGCTAGAGGTAAGAAAAGAGGTACTTTATATATGGTTGAAGTACCAGATGAAGGGGTTAATGTAGTGACTAGTGGGCTGAGTCAATCAAAGTTATGGCATCAACGACTCAGTCACATGAGTGAAAAAGGGTTGAAAATGCTTGTCGCCAGGGGAAAGCTTCCAGAGTTGAAGAGGGTCGAGTCTGAGTTTTGTGAACCGTGCGTCTTTGGCAAGAAAAAGAAGGTAACTTTTGCGAAGACAGGTAGAGCACCAAAAGCTCATAAACTAGAGCTAGTTCACTCAGATGTATATGTACCGACATCGGTCGCTTCAATTGGAGGATCTCGCTACTATGTTACCTTCATCGATGATTCAACACGCAAGGTATGGTTTTACTTTCTTAAACATAAATCTGAAGTTTTTGGTATTTTTAAGAAATGGAAATCTGCTGTTGAACTTGAAACCGATTTGAAGGTTAAGTGCTTAAAGTCTGACAACGGAGGAGAATACATCAGCAAAGAATTTATTGAATATTGTGCTGAAAGAGGGATCAAGATGATAAATACAGTTCCAGGAACTCCGCAACAGAATGGGGTTGCAGAGAGGATGAACAGAACATTATGTGAGAGAGCCAGAAGTATGAGATTGAATGCAGGGCTCCCAAAGATGTTCTGGGCTGATGCAGTTAATACTGCAGCTTATCTTATCAACCGTGGGCCCTCAGTACAATTGGGATTCAAGATTCCGCAAGAAGAATGGAAGGGTAAAGCTGTAAAGTATGATCACCTAAGAATTTTCGGGTGCAGTGCTTATGACATTAATCCAGAAGGTGCCAAGTTAGATGCTAAAACGAAGAAGTACACACTCATTGGTTTCGGGTCATAAAAGATGGGCTATAGGCTTTGGGATTTTGAAAGCAAAAAGGTAGTCAGAAGCAAGCACGCCGAATTCAATGAAGCAGAGTTGTACAAAAACATAAAGTCAGTCAACTCAGAGGTTCAGACCGAAGAGGTTGAGTTCGAAAACACAAGTCAGAGAAAAGAACCAGTTACAGAATCTATAGCAGGTCCTAAAGATGATTCAGATCCCGAGTTTGATAATAATGATGGTGGAGTTGAAGAACCAGTGGGGTCTTTAGATAGTGGGAGTTCAGAGTTTGAAGAAAATCAGCCTCCACAACAGCCACAACAACCTGACAAGTGGGTCAGGAGATCCACCAGAGCTATTAAACCGCCGGACAGGATCAATCCCGGCCGTACAAGTCCGTCATTTATTTATCTTCTTTTAACTGATAATGGTGAGCCTGATTGCTACTCTGAGGCAATTAAGGTAAAAGAATCGTTCCAGTGGGAGCAAGCAATGAAATAAGAAATGGGCTCTTTAGATAAGAACAAGACTTGGGTTCTTGTCAAGCTTCCGCAAGACAAGAAAGCTCTTCAGAATAAGTGGGTGTACAGGATCAAAGATGAGAACGATGGAGCCAAGAGGTATAAAGCTCGTTTAGTGGTTAAGGGGTTTCAACAGAAAGAGGGGGTCGATTACAGTGAAATCTTCTCTCCAGTTGTGAAGATGACTACTATCAGGGTGGTTCTTGGTATCGTTGCAGCAGAGAACTTACATTTAGAGCAACTAGATGTCAAGACATCTTTCTTACACGGAGATCTTGATGAAGACATCTACATGAAACAACCAGAGGGTTTTCAAGTAAAAGGTAAAGAAAATTGGGGTTGTAAACTAAAGAAGAGCTTGTATGGTCTGAAACAAGCACCGAGACAGTGGTACTTGAAGTTTGATGACTTAATGAAGAGAATAGGTTTCAAAAGTTGTGAAGCTGACCACTGTTGCTATCTAAAGAATTTCAGAAATTTCTACAACATTCTGCTTCTGTATATAGATGATATGCTGATAGCAGGGTCTGACATGTAGCAAGTTGAAGAAACAAATGTCTAAAGAATTCGAGATGAAGGATTTAGGTGTAGCCAAGCAGATACTCGGGATGAGTATTACCCGAAACAGAAAAGTTGGTTCACTAACACTATCTCAGGAGAAGTACATAAGGAAAGTGTTAGAGAATTCAAGATGAATGATGAAAAGACTAAGACTAGAAATACTCCATTAGGAAGTCACTTGAAGCTTACCAAACAACAATCACCAAAGTCTGAAGAAGAAAAATCAGAGATGGCTAAGGTTCCTTATGCATCAGTGGTTGGGAGTCTCATGTATGCTATGGTGTGCACTCGACCAGATATAGCTCATGTTGTTGGGGTAGTCAGTCGATTTATGTCAAATCCTGGTAAAGAACATTGGGAAGTTGTTAAGTGGATACTCAGATACTTGAAGGGTACTCAAAAGATGGGGTTATGTTTTAAGGGTAAAGATACTATGCTCAGAGGTTATACTGATGCAGATTTGGGAGGTTGCAGAGAGACATACAAAAGCACTACAGGTTATGTTTTTATAGTGGGAGGCACAGCAGTGAGCTGGACTTCAAGACTTCAGAAAAGTGTGGCTCTATCAACAACAGAGGCCGAGTATATGGCTGTTGCAGAAGCGAGCAAAGAATTAATTTGGTTGAAGACTTTTCTTGAAGAATTAGGAAAACATCAGCCTGATTACTCGTTGTATTGTGATAACGAGAGTGCAGTGAAGCTTGCTAAGAATCCTGTCTATCATAGCAAGACGAAGCACATTGGGAGAAAGTATCACTTTGTGAGGGAAATGATTAGAGATGGAACAATCAGTTTGAAGAATATCCCAGGTGCTAAGAATCCAGCAGATATGTTAACCAAGCAGTGGCGAATCCAGACATTAAGCTCAGTGGAGGTCAAAAAAGCCAATAACAACAAACTACGTGAAAAATGTAAAAACGGATTTCTTTAAATATATTGAAACAAATATTACAATTGTTCTCTAAGTGAAAATGTAAAAAACGATGGTTGCTTTACTCGCTTGAAGCCTAAACCATTTGTTTGTGGTCTCGTTTAAGAATTAAGATCATATTATCTTATTTTTATTCAATATATCAATAGTCATTAACATATATAAGTGAAGGAGAGGGCTTGTTTATCAATTAATTTGGTTGAGTTGGAAAATACTTGATGGTTGGAAAAAAACAGGAGGTGGTCTAAAATGCTTTCATCACCAAAATAACATTACAAATTATAATATTTATACTAGCACAACAAAATTTGAGTGGGGGCTCATCACCCCCTGACCTATGCTTCCATCCGCCACTGTAACCAAGTCTGTGGTGCTGGATAAGCTGAAGCTTTGCATAGCTTCAGCTGGTCTCCGGGAATAGTTGAGGAGAATGGGGTAACTAGGGAAAATTGAAGAATAAAGGGGATTCTTCATTTTACAGAAGTACGGAAGAGATGGTGCAGTTCGAGGTCCGAAGACACCAAGTGGGAGATTGTTGGAGATATGTTGTCTTCAGCCCAGCCCATAATGGGTTAGCTGAGAATTAGAGAAAAAGGCAGAAACGGGCCTGGCCAGCTCTAATTGCCAAAGCCCAGTTTGTTAGGTTTCTTGTTTAGCAAGATTAGCAAAGGGTTAAACCCTAATTAGCTATCCTATAAATAGATCTCTTATATCTGTAAATCATTATCACTCAATAATAAACCCTAGTTGCCCCCGTGGACGTAGGTTACACGTTGTAACCGAACCACGTAAATCTCTCGTGTTTCTTTGTCCTTTGATTTCTGTTCGTGTGTGTGTGTGCTTCGATACCTAACACCTACGCGATATCAGATCGCGGACATTTTCACCAAAGGGCTACCGAAAATGTTTTTTGAAGATTTCAGATCCAGTCTCAGTATCCGAGAGCCTCCCGCTTCGACTGCGGGGGCGTAATAGATTACAATTGTATATAGATTATATTTGTATAATTAATGAGATAATCTTATCTCAAAATATGTTTATCTCTTTGTCTACGTTTGCCTATTAAAGGGGTTGAGATTAATGAAATTAAACAAGCATTCAATAATAATTCTATCACACAAAATTAGGCCTGTAAAAGACCGAACGTTCAGTGAAATGTTCAGCGGGAAGTTTTTTTATGCTCATTTATTTAATAAACGAACGAACATGAACACATAATTTATGTTCGTTTAATTATACGAATGAACATGCAAGCATGTTTCGTTTGTTCGTCCGTTCATTTATGTTTGTGAACTTTTATTTATTCATGTTCGTTTTTGTCCGTATATATATGTTCATTTAGGTATTAATAGAAAATAATTAAATATCGTATGGATGAGTCATCTACTTAATGGTTTTATATTTGTTATTTTGTGTTCATTTATGTTTGTTAATGTTTGTTTGTGCTCATTTACGTTTGTTCATATATATGTTCATTTATGTTCGTGAACCGTTCGTTTAGATTTTTAACGAACGAACATAAAGGAACACGAACACATTCATTTTTTAAACGAACGAACATGAACACAAATATTTTTCAGATTAAGAGTTCGTGTTCGTTTAAAGTTAAATGAACGAACACAAACATGCTCTTGTTCGTGTTCGTTTGGTTCGTTTACAAGCCTATGCAAAATGATATGAAACTGTAATTGTTGAGCAACTGAAACAGGGATTGTCAGGTTAACTTAAAAAGTGTTTACTTTGCAGAAATTACAATATGGCCTTAGTCCCAACCGCGGAAATTTGTGATGCAAACCCGCAACTACTTGTAAGTGGTGAGCTTCGTGCACTCGAGCCTATTTTTCACATATACGGCAGGCGCCAGGTATTCTCCGGTCCAGTGGTCACCCTAAAAGTATTTGAAGACAATGTTTTGATCCGGGAGTTTCTAGAAGAAAAGGGCAACGGGCGGGTGCTGGTGGTTGATGGTGGCAGAAGCTTGCGGTGCGCCATACTTGGTGGCAATCCAGTGGTGCAAGCTCAGAACAACGGGTGGGCAGGTATTGTGGTCAACGGGTGCATCCGAGATGTTGATGAAATCAACAGTTGTGATATTGGGGTCCGTGCCCTCGCATCTCATCCTGCTAAAGCGAATAAGAAAGGTGTCGGGGAGAAACATGTTCCGGTTGCGTTTGCTGGTACTAGGATTTTGGATGGTGAGTTTCTTTATGCTGATACTGATGGGATTTTGATCTCTAATTCGGAGTTGTCTGTTTAAATAATCTTTTCCACCATGTAAGGTGTAATAATTATATGTTCATGTGTAACATGCAATATATTGTAATGGTAGGACTCCCAACTATTTTTAATAAGATTGTTTTAAGAGGTTTTATGGACTTTAGTCTACTTTTTATTTGACCCGTATACATAATCCGAGTTAAAGCATTTGTAATTAAATGGATCGTGTCACATTGTTTACTATGAAGAGGCAGATGTCGTATGTCACTAGTTGGCATCCTGGCGGGTTAGATTGTTGAACACGACTTGTATGATTAGTCTGGATACACTTAAAACTATATGATGTGAAGATGACTTGTTTGATCCATTGCGGTTGAAGGGTTATAACAAAGTTGTAATGGGGTGATGCGATGTAAGAAAAGGATTAATCCAGTTTTAAATACATTAGCGGTTCAACACTTCAACTTGTTTAATTAAATGTGGTGACGGGTCACCCTGCTTAATTGAACATGTGAGAGAGGTCAACCCCAACGTCAGGTTAAAGTTAAACAGGTTAATCTTAGTACTGCTTGTTTGTTTGTTAATCAAGTTAGATATGATATGAAAACATGGTTATTTTCTAAATATGTTTTGAATATTGTTAATAACCTTTAATTTAGCGAATGATTTTAAGTCAATAATTGGACCAAACATTTTTCATTATTTACTTTTAAGGTAGAAATTTAGGTTTACATTTGGTGTTTTCTGAATTTGTTTATGGTCATTCAGTTGGCACGTGTTTACGTTTTAAGGGTATTATAGCTAAAACCATGTATCTAGATGTTTTAAAAAAATGTAATTTTTTTTGTATTATATCTTTTTCCACACACATCCAGCTGTAAAAAAATATTAAAAACATATATAGGAAATAAATAGGAGAAACAAATATAGAAAATTGTAGGTTCGTTGGTGGTTTCAGATTTCAGCCGTCACCTTCTCTTTATGTTTGGTTGAATGTAACGGAATGTAGAGGTAATAGAATGGGAGAAGGAATGAAATAAATAAGAGAATAGAATGGATCATTATCATTCCTTTATCTTGTTTGGTTAACCTATGAGAATGAAATGAATTATTAGTTAATATTGTTTGGTAACCAAAAAATTGTGTAAATAAAATAAAAATAATAAACACACTCTTATCTCAAAGTAACTTTACCAAAAAAAAAAAAAAAACTTGCAAATAGTGGTGGTGGTTGTTGTTAGGTAGTAGGGGTGTTGAGAAAGTAGGGTGAAAGAGGAATGAAATGAGAAAAAAGAAGGGGAGTGGGAGGGAATGGTTTTGATGGAATGAGATTCCATGTGTAATGGATGATTTCATTCAATTGAGCAACCAAACACCAATTATTTCATTCTCAAGCAACAAATTATTCCATTCCCTCTGTGAATAATGCATACCAAACGTTACCTTAATTTGTGACTTCCATTCTCGATGTCACAAACTCCCTTTACTTATGCAATTAACCGTCTTTTCTTTTCTTTTATATTTTGGTCTCCTTTTGACTTTTCCGTTAGTCATTAAGTTGCAAAGTTGTAACCTATGGAACTTTTCTCCTCACGTCATAAGCAATCCTGAACACCTTGTAACTTTTCAAAAGTTAATAAGTCATAAGTTGATGAAAATAAGTAATCTCAAACACCCCCTAAAACAATGAATAATGTTGACGAGTGTTGAATCCTTATCTTAGGGCTCCAAACAACCAGACGCACAGATCAATCATACTGTAACAACAATTCGAACACCATCTAAACATATCATATATCGCAGGAATGCATATCTATCAAATATGGAGAGTTTGCTTGGAATAAAATATGGTGAATGGAGATTAACTAGAATAATTAAGTAGCGTTTGATATGCAGGAATGTCAGGGGGTGGAATGATTCATTACGTGGGAATGAAAAAAGTGGTGTTTTGTTGCTTAATGGAATGTAATCATCCATTACACATGGAATCTCATTCTATTAAAACCATTCATTCCCACCCTCTTCTTCTTTTTTTTTTCATGCCATTCCTCCCTCACCCCACTTTCTCAACAACACCACCACCTAACAACCACCACCACCACTACCATCGCCACCACCACCACCTGACCGCTACCGTAGCCGTCACCACCACCACCGCCTCCACCGCCGCCGCCGCCGCCACCACTATTACTTTACCACCAGCGCTACCACTGCCACCACTGTCGCTGCCTAACCACCATCACCGTCATTGCTACCCTACCATCACTACCAATGCTACCCCTCCCCCACCACCACCACAACCACCGCCCCCTGCCTCTTGATCACCACCACCACCATTTTCATCGCCAGAGCTACCACCACCGTCGCCATTTCAGTTTTTTCTAAAAGAAATATATATTTTGAGATGGGAATGTTTGTATTATTTCTATTCCATTCCTATAATTTTTTTGGATACCAAACAGCATGAAGTAATGATTCATTTCATTCCCATAGGTTAACCAAATGAAACAAAGGAATAGTAATGATCCATTTCATTCCATTGTTCATTTTATTCCATTTCCCATTCATTCCATTAATTCCAATCAAACATACCCTTAGTATTAAACTTTTCATATGGTCATGAAACTCTTGAGTAAAGTCTTTTGATTACAACTGATTAATTTTTATTAGATTATTAAAGTTTTAATTAAGTGAGACTTTACTCACCCTAAACTCTTGTATATATAATAGGCTATGCACCTCATTTGAAAGGAGCTAGAAAAAATACATGTTAGAAAATTCAAGGGAAAATACATGCATGCATGAAAAGATATTGATGAAGAAGAAAGCTTTGAAGACTCATATGTTGGGAACCTATACAGATAAGTTTCTCTACTTTATTCATCTACCTTTTTGTTCTATCTTTTCCATAAGTTCTAACACTATAATTTACCCAATGTAACCTCAGGCCGTGGACATCTCTGGCAATACCAACTGTTTCGGCTGTTATACCCTAGGAGACAGACGCGTTGTCTTATGTATAGGTGCGAAATCTGTTTTAAGTGAAGCGTGTTGAACATGTGCCTCAGCCTCAACCATCAAATTTAGTTTGTTCATTGTTGCAGCGAAAAGACTACTAGAAGACCTTGTTATGGCAAAAGTTAGACAAGCTATCCTTTTAAGTTCTTGTCAAGGAGATTACAAGAAGATGTTGCTGAAGTATAAGTTGAAGACTTTATCATTTGAAGAGCTTGATTGGAATCATTTAACATAGTTGTTATATTCTTTCATTATTTATTTTAGTTTGTGTCACACCCCAACCTAAGGCGGAAATGTCGGGGCGTGAGCTGATTATTCACAGATCTCAAGGTACTATCATGCAATAATTAAAAGTGACACTATCTATTAACTTTAAGTGATTATTCAAATAAATCCAAAAAACCAAGTACATATAATTAAAAATAATGCAACAAGATAATTCAAAATTTCAAATTTAAAGCTAAGTCTTGATTCATTCTTCTAACAATAAAAATCTCTAAGTTCTTCACCAATCCTGATATCAGTTCAAACGATAACCTGCATATATGCGTATAAAATAAAATAGTTTTGTCAACACAAGATTGAGTGAGTAAATCACCGGTTAGTTTAAGATACAATATAATATAAAAAACACAAAACACTTCTTGTGCGATAAACAATTAAGCCGATGAGCAAATAATGAGTGTCGGTAAAACCGTTGCCTTGCGAAGTGGGCATTGGCTACTACGACGGTCGTATGATCATATTATTACTGTGATTATATGGACCTCTCCGAATGCGGACGATTAAGCAAATAAACATATTGCAAGTTAGGCAAATAATTGATATGCACACAAGGTTAACAATTTGCTAACGTGAGTAATAAATAATAGATAAATATATTACGATACGCATATGTCCCTAAAAGTTTGAAAATAAGTAAAAAGAGGAGTGAATTACTCACCTTATCAAATAATCAAAGCGAGAATGATTTGATAAGAAAGTGATAATCATGCTCTTTTGGAATTACCAATGAGAAATCCTAATTAAAAATAATTACGTAAATAAATACGAATTGAATAACGGATCTAAAACTCGATAGAAGTTCTGGATTTTGATGATCAAGGGTTTCCTTTTATTACTTAAATTTGTTATTACTTTATTATTTTGTATTATTACCTTTATTTATCAAGTTTATAACAAATAGTATATTTTAATTATATAAACTTATAATGATAAATAAAATACTTAAATAAATAAATATTTATAATTTTTGACAAATTTTATAAAGAGATTTGTTTTAAACTAAAAATACCTTTAATCAATTTATATATATTTTACTTGTTTAAAAATCTTGATTATATCACGTATATATGCATATATACGTATAATTATTAACACACACACACACACATATATATATATACTTTTTTTATGAAAGAACGAGGAAAAACAACATGTTAATTTATCGGTTTTAATAAAATACTGATTAAACATTGCTTTTATATTTATTATATTATATTTATGGATTAGAAATTGATTTAAAAATATAAATAAACAAAAACCTACAAAAACGGACTGGGGTGACTCGAACCCGCACCCCCAGCCTTCTAGTGTCTTAACCAGTTTTCACCAGCCAACTGGGCTGGTGACTAACTCGTTTATAGTTCAGAAATAATAGTTCAAATACAATTCAGCCAGAAATCCCCAAATCACATAAACCTTAACCATTATAATCGATGTCCCTGTTGATTGCTCGTTCAGTTAAACTTAAGGTTAATGTTTAGGGATTGCGAACGAACTAGAAACAATCCTTAATTACCTTTAACAATGATGAATAGAAGGTTAATCTGATCAAAACAGAGCCGACCAAATACGCGATTACAAACAGACACTAGCAGCAGGGATAACCAGATTAATGATGAGGGTTATGTTGACGAAGAACTAAGGGTAGTGCACGAAAGCTTAATTGAGTTATAATGGTTGTTATAAGGTATATTGCTAAACGAGTCAAGGCGGTTGTTCATATAATCAATTCATATCAAATTGAGCGTCAGAGAGGCCGATTTTGGCAAGAATATTAATATACATTGATCAATTCCAAGTTAACATCGACAATTACGGCTCAAGCCATCAGTTTGGGTATACGGGTTGCGGTTTTGGGGCATGGATACGGGTAAACGGGTTAAGGAGATTATAATTTATCTGATTTGCTATTTGGTCCTTATAGTTTAGATATGGAAACAAAATTGGGATTAAAGTATAGTTTAGGGTATAAATTGTATATGTTTTGAAAGTTATTTTATAAATTAAATAATATAATAAACAAATAAAAATAAAATAATAAATACTCGATAGACGCGATATTTTTATTTATAAAATTTTCCTAACATAAAAATGGGTCGGGTTATGGTTGAAAAATATTAATGGAAAATCCGAGTTGTTATAGTTTGTATCACGGTATATGTACTACTTATTTTTCATGTTAATAACGAGAGTATCGTTATTATTTGTATTAATTTTAATATTAAAAATATTCCAACAATCTTAGAACAGATTTCCGTGAGATTGTTAAGGCAATGTTAAACCTTTTTTACTAAGGTATTGGGTTCTTGGCAAATATTAAAATTATTTTGTGATTGTTGTGACAATCTTTATATTTGTTTTTTAAAATATGTATTTAGTACAAATGGTTGTGTATGGATTTATAAAGATGTGGTAAAATCTTAAATTCTATACCGTGATACAAGACGTGGATTTATAGAGATGTGGTACAATATTAAATCCTATACCATGATACAATACAAATGGTTTTTGATTCAATCGTTCGATATAAGACGATTTTTCAATCATTATTTTCTAACTTGTGTGTTAGACCGGGTTTATTGGTGTAAATCTATGTTCTTTGTGAACATTAAATTATCGAACGTGCATGTTAGATCAGATGTATTTTATAAGCAATATGTTTCGTAAATGCTTCATTTCTTAACAAATTATAAATATTATGGTTTAAAACGTTTGTTAAAACGTCTTGTTTCATAAAACGCGTGTGAGAAGTAGTTTATTTTATTTAAACTAATAAGCCTTTTAATGATTTTTGTAATCATTTATTTCTTAATGAGAGTGTTAGATTTGGTTTATTTTATATAAATCAATTAGTTTATAATGATTTATGTAATCGTTGATTTTTTACAAGTGTGCTAGAAAATAGTGCACAGAGACATCAATTGGGTGCATTTTAGTGAAATATAAACATAAACTTCCATGTTTTCATTATACTGAAATAGTACATATGAGACTTCCATGTGTGTCTATTTATGTCACACCCAACTAGCCAAATGCGGAAATATAATACGGGAATGCAACAGACACCTCTAGTATCAACCACATTGTTTATAAAGAAAATTAACAAACTAATTTACATCATCTTGCGTGGTTTTAACTATGGATACAAGCTAAGCGTTTCACAACATAAATGGTTCTTTAAGCCGCTTTATTCTTTAACAATATGCATGCCTCTATCTACAATGGTATTCTTCATCACTCGAACACATAGCACATAAACACATTATTCCAACTTTTGTATACCTTAAAGCATGTTAAAACAGGTCAACTACGAATAGTTGGTGAGTTTCACAAGTTTTATACGAATCAGTATACGTAATCATAGTATTCATAGTATGTAAGTATTTGATGTAGTTATACCAAGCCACAAGTGAACCCTTTACCTGCTTTTACCACGTGGCCTCCACTGCCCAGGCATTCCCCATGGCCTCAACTGCCACATGCCCCAAAGGTACTATGTCTAACACCACATAGCATGTTACATATGTATGATTATATGATCATGTGCAATTGTAAAATGCATACCCCACCGGCCCTGTCAATTGTGTTTGTGATATGGTCTAAAATATACATAATTTATATAAATATTTCCTATAGTTTTGAGTAGCTTTTGGGTGATTTTTATCAAATATATTCGTTGGTGGCTGATATTTTGAATTTTAAAGAGTTCATGAGACAACAAGCTAAAAGAGACATTTTTACTAACTTTAAGTCCGATGAACGAATAATATTACTTTTATATATAAATTGATTCACGTTCATTTTGATTTAATAGTTTATTCTAATCCAAATTTAGATCATACTAATTGAATTATTATTTATTTCACCTTTGATGTAGGTGATGGATTCATGGACTTAAGCTACAAAAGAAATTGTGTTGGGGGCCCACAAGTCAAGAATAAAGAAAATCATCCTACTGAAGTGACGTGGACCACAAGATTGAGAGGTTGGCAAAGGGAATGAATAACAAGGAATGAGACCACTTGAAGTATGGAAAAGGCCACCAACTAAATTACTTGGAGATTTTATAAGTGGTCTAACATGATATTTAATGATGGGCCCAAATATCAACCCACGTACACCAAGAGAAATAACAAGACGGTGGGATTAAATTTGTAGAAACTTGCACAACAATAAAAGGTGTCCCTTGATTGGAAAAAAAACCCTACAAGAAGAATTATTATTTTCCGAGAGGCAGACGGCCAAAAAAACAAAAGAAATTAATATATTATAACTTGAAAAGAGGGATTATTATTGTTGTCGTGAGGTGGTGTGACAGCTGTGGAGATTAGAAAACAAAAGAATTCAAGAAACTCAAAAGTGTCTCTACTCTTGTTCCTTGGTGGTGGGTATTTGGTCACGTGGTGTAAAAAAAATACAAAAGGCATCACATAATCCAAGAGGAAGGGCTACTGAGTTTTGGTACTAGTTCGAAACTATTATTATTATTATTATTAGTTATATATTTCTTTCTTTGTGATTATTGTCATGAAGTATGAGTAGCTAAATACTTTACACTACCTATATTTTAGTAAAATATTATGTTAGATTAATGGCTTAACGAATTATTATTTGATGTTGATTGATTTAGTATTATGGTAAATGTTTTTAATTGGTTTGATAATACTATTATTGTTGAGTAATTGAATCTAGTTTATTACTTTAATAATATTCCACTTGTGTTTAATAGTTTTTGGTAATTATTAGACGCTGATTAGGTTGTCTACTTTGTGTTTTCAACTTGTTTGAGATTTATGGACGAAATAATCGTAGGAATAATTATTAAGAGCTTATTAGATTTTATTGTTCTATCACTAGAGAGGCTAGGAGACAATTTAGTGTTGTGTCATCTTTGTCTTTTGCGGGTTTTGGTAATAATTGCGTGAGAGTGAGTTATCTTAGGTCCCTTAGATTATTGTGATACAAGTTATGTTCAAATTAATTAATAATACCCCTTTTATATTAATATATATATTGTATTCGAATAGACCGGGAGGTGATTTGGGTTTTTGGGTACCATAGTATTATTAGGTAAGGTGAGAGTGGGAGGTGATTCAAACCTTTAACAATTGAGCTTCACATGTCATTGGAGTTCTAGGGTGTCGTTGGTGAGGCCAAGAGGCGATATAGAATACTTTAGTGGTCTTTAATGTCATAATTTTAAGATATTGTTTTTCAACCAAGTCAACTTCGCTAACTATTAATTTAACTAGTAGGATTCCATTATCTAGGTAGTCGTTTCTCATATTTGTTTTAAACCCATTTTTTATAAAGTTTTGTTTTTAGTTTATTTTATAATTAGTTAAGTATTATTAGTTTAATTAATATAAAAAAAGAATTTTAAAAATCAAAAGAAATTCTAGGTTAGTAATCATTTAAGTTTAATAATTATAGTTTACCCATAGTGTCCTAGGTTTGATATCCGTTCTTACTTGCTAGCTACAGTGCGGCCGGTACACTTGCCGATTGTGTGCGGTTGTGTAGGTGAATTCGGTAAAACTTGATTTTTAATATTATATACGTTTTTCACACATCAGTTTGTCAAACCAATAGTACTATCAACATGCCACCGGTTCAAAATTAATCACTCGTGTTTGCACAGACTTTCAAGTGTTAGCACTTAGAAAATTCACATCATAACATGTTTGCATATATATATATATATATATATATATATATATATATATATATATATATATATAAACATGCTTTCCACCCCAAATGTTCGTAAAAGAGTTTAAAAGATGGGGTCATGAAACGCACGTTATCGTAGTATAGTATCAGTAATCCACTGGTATAAGTAGTATGTCTCGATTAAAGCTTGATCCCTATGATCGGTATTGTACTGTTAATACTAGTACAGTCTTTAAACTAAATCAGGTTGCATATCTAGTCTGGCTATGGTTGTTACGCCCATAATATATCAATAGTCTTAGATTGTGACGTTGTACAATGTCTAATATTCAAAATCGGTTTTGGCTCACTTTCACCATTTTACGTGCCTGGCCAAGTTGGTCGTTTACACGTTTCAAAAATAGGTAAGACACGTTTCAAAAGTAGGTAAGATCATACAAACTTGTGTAAATGTACTATTTGATATAATGATTAAATTTATAAAGGGAAGTTAGGGTTTATATGTTTAGATCTGCTACGAGGTTCGTTTTCGTTTTTATACGGATTTGATTGTATAAAACAAATACAATTCACCCGAATTGTCTGGATATCTCTTAAAAATTTCATGTTTACTAAATTTATACAAAACTATGATAATTTACCACTTTTGAAGGTTTGATATACCGGTCAGTTCGTTAATCATAACGTTGCTGATTTTATCAAAACTTATTTTTATTAAATCTTTTATTTATTATAACTTTATATATATATATATATATATATATATATTAGTTTTTATACCCGTATTACGGGGGTTGTTTTATATCATTTGTTTCTAATATGTATTTACTTTTTGAATTATTATTATTTTTATTGTATGAAATTAATAATATACTTATGGTTTGATGATAAATTGTTTCACAAATATATGAGATATTATAACCCGGTTTAAAAACTATATGGGTTTGATGAGACCCAAGACCCGTTTATTTTTTTTACTATCAAATTGGTTTTTTAATTTAAATAATATATATCTTTTTTAAAATAAATAAGATATCAATTTTTATTATATCCTATTTTATAGGAATTATACATCAATAATTTGGTGAGAATAATTTTTAATTTAATAAGATGTTATAACCCGTTTAAGAAATATCTGGGTTTGGTAAGACCCAAACCCATGAATTCGGGTCAAATGTATGAGAAGCCTCCATTTAAAAATCAAGCAAATCTGGTGACTCCAAAAAAAGGGGGAGCGACCACATCGCGACACGTAGGATTTTTATATCTTCGTTTATATATATTATTATAGATATATATAATTTTTACACTTACAACTTAAAATGTGTTGATTTTTATGAAATTATTTTCATAATTATTAAACTTACTTATTCATTTATATAAATTCATTTTATATATTATTTTTAGCCGATAAATCCTTAGTTTATACCAAACAACATCTAAAAAATATGATTATTTTTTCTTAGTGGTCAAAAACCCTTCATATAATCCCTGTAAAATTTCCAGAATTTAAACCTTTAGCTAAAATACATTTTTCAGCGTAAATTGATCGTTAAAACTCGATTAAACAAGAATCCTCAAACCATATCTAGGGTTCTCCAACGGACCCGAAATTTCATGTGTAGTCTTACAATGATGTTAAGGAGTTCTCCAAAAAAATTCTTAATTTGCCAAACTGTTTTGCTATTTTTCTCAATAAATCATCAACAAACGGTAACAAAACCGCTTAGTATTCCCCATTTATCAAAAAATTACTAAATTTGGACAGGGACTCACTCATATGATCCCTGATTTCCCTAAATATTTTCACAGTCTAATAACAAGCATGTCACAATCTAATCCTAAACAACCCCTAAATGAGTGTTTCAGGTTATACCTTTGCGTTTTTCAATCGGTTAAGCGCTCTTTTCAAGTTTCTGGTTTCTTGGTTAGCTATATAGTGTATCTACAGATCAAGTGACACAAAACCAAGCATTAAACATAAATCATCCAGTCTTGTAACATATGGTTTCGATAAGGCGGAATTCAAGTGTTTAAACCGTAAAAACGCGATATAAACCTCCTAATCCGTGTTTTTGGCCAAAAAAAAGCATTTGATTCTGATTTGTAACCATGTTTAGGATCAAAATATGTTTTTGGACCATTTTGAAGGTTTTTACATGGTTAAACATGGTATTTACTAATCAAAACATGATCTTTAGGTTTAAAACATGATTAAACAAGCTTCAAAACTCATCAAAAATGTATTTTACCTTAGGGTGTTGGCTGGAAATGAAGAGTATCTGCTGTGTTTTAGTTTCTTTGGCATATTTAAGAGAATTTATCAAGTATAGAGGCTTAAAAAAGAAAATATATTAAGGGGGGACCTTAATTGCGGTCGTCACTTAGGGGGGCCTTTGAGCCCCTTTTTTAGCCAATAATGCCTCGTTTTGCATGTCGTTCGTGAAATCCCGAGTCCAAATTTATTTCGAGTTTGGTTTTTGACGAGGCAAACAGTTTGGGTGTGATAAATAGCGTAAAAACGAGCGTTTTTCAGCTAATTTTTTTGTAAATTTAGAAAAACGTACCGACTCATTGTAAAAATCCAAAATTAGGGGTGTTCAAAACTTAATTCGAATTCGAAACATTCGAAATTCGACTCGATTTAAATTCGAATATGAACATTCGAATTCGATTCGTATTCGATTATAGTAATCAAGTACGAATCGAATACGAATTCATGATTTTTAATTCGATTTGAAATTCGAATTCAAGTTATATAATATATTAATATATATTTAATTTATTAATTTTGCTCAAATCCGTAAATAATAAATGCCCAAAACATAATAATTAATTCCAATAACCCATACTGATATTTCTTAATTTTGCCTATACTTAATTTTGAACTTATTATCATGTGGTATTGTAGCTACTTTAAGCATATATTTATGTGTTTTACATTGATTGTTATAGTTTTTGAAGTTTTTGACATATGTGAACTTGAATCACTTCGAAGCTATTCGAATTCGAGTCACAAATTCGAATATAATTGAATTTCGAATATGGGATATAATACGAATACGAATACGAATCTAATAATCCAACTTTTAAACGAATACGAATCCCATTAAAAAAATAAATTATTCGAATTATTTGATTCGATTAACTTGAAAATTCGTTATTCGATTCGATGAACACCCCTATCCAAAATATTTTAACGTGTTACTTAAAACATCTCAAATAAGTGTTTTATAAGTCTCTTTCGGCTTGATGGACGATAAAATGATAGTTTTTGTTCTAACGTTTGGGTTTAAGATCACATCTTATTGTTAAACGAAAGTCTTTTCGCTTAAGCGGTTTTGCACATACTAGGGCTATAATATCAATATGTTAGTTGTTATAATACATATATCACTTGTATATGGCCACCAGATATATCCGGATCATAATCAGTATCGTTTGGTTAATCGTTTACTTGTTACGAAATAACCGGTTAATTTTTTACTTGCTACGTAATAAATAAGGTATACCTAGTTTTGTCACGAATGTCACATTCTCCCTCAGGTTAAGAAATTTCGTCCCCGAAATTCGATTTACCAACTGATTTCTTTTTAGGGAAAATGTGTGGGTATTTCTTTCGGAATTCATCCTTTCGTTCCCAAGAATATTCGGGTCCTCGTAGTGAGTTCCACCTAACTTTTACCAACGAAATTTTGTAGTGCCGTAACTGTTTGGTTTTCCCATCTACTATTTCTACAGGTTCCTCTACAAAGTTTAACTTATCGTTTACCTGTACATCTTCCAGTGGTACTATTGTTGTTTCGTCAGTAAGACACTTTTTCTAGTTTAATACGTGGAAAATATCGTGAATAGTACTTAGTTCAAAAGGTAATTTTAATCGATATTCTACGGGACCAATTTTGGAAATGAATTCATAATGTCCAATGCATCTTGGAGATAATTTACTGGTCTTTCCAAATCTTATAACGCCTTTCCAAGAGGATACTTTAAGAAACACTTTATCGTCTACTTCAAAAGATAACGGTTTTCTACGAATACCGGAATATCTCTTTTGTCAGTCTTGAGCAGCTTTCAGTTTTCGTTTAATCTTATGAATTTTATCTTTCGTTTCCTGAATCAAATCAGACCTTGTAACTTTAGTATCACCGACTTTCGTCCAACAAAGTGGTGATCTACATTTCCGCCCATATAATGCTTCATATGGTGCCGCTTGTATACTTCTATGATAACTATTATTGAAAGAAAATTCATTGAGTGGAAGGTGTTGATCACAATTCCCTTTACAGTCTAATACACTAGTGCGAAGCAAATCTTCTAATGTTTGAATGGTTCTTTCAGATAGGTCGTCTGTTTGATGGTGGTTGACTGTGCTTAGATCTATTCGAGTTCCCAAAGATTCTTGCACATCTTGCCAAAAGTGAGAAGTAAAGTGGCAATCTCGATCTGAAATAATTGAAAGTGGCACACCATGTAGGGTTACGATTTCATTAATGTAAATTTGGGCGTGTAGCTATTATGGATCGGAAGAAAGTGTGCCGATTTGGTCAATCAGTCCACGATTACCCAGATTGCATTATGCCCTCGGGAGGTTTTGAGAAGGTGTGTTACGAAGTCCATTGAAATGTGTTCCCATTTCCATTGGGGTATTTCAAGTTGGTGTAACATTTCCGAAGGTTTTTGATATTTAGCCTTGACACGAGCACAAGTCACCATTTTACTTACATACTTGGCTATATCCTTTTTCATTCCAGGCCACCAATAAAATTCTTTAACATCTTTATACATCTTGTAAGTACATGGATGAATAGAGTATTTGGATTTCTGCGCCTCATCCGTGATTAATTCATGAAGATTATGAAGGGCTGGAATCTTGACTCGGTTTTTGAAGTAAAGTATTTCATTACTTTTCTTTTCGAAATTATTCTCGTTCCCGTGCAATTATTCCAAGTGATCTTTTAATTCTTCACCTTGAGCGACACGAATTTGCTCGGTAAGGCCACTCTGGACAATCATTTCAAGTGCTCGTACCCAACCGAAATAGGGGTAGAAATGGTATTGGGAGAAACATAGTTAACATAGCCGAAAAAGTTGATAGAGGTCAGGGGATTCAAGTTAACAGAGGAGGTTTGGTTAACCAGATAGGAAAAAGGATGAACTATGTAGCCCCAGTTCAGGGTGTGAACAGCCGCTTTAGGCCGGCTATTTCAGATGCTGCATCACCGATTCTCCCGCAGATTCGTGTCCAGGGACAACAGACATTCAAATCCCGCCCATAGTATATCAACATTGGACCTCACTTTCATGGGATGGCCTCAGAGGACCCATACTCACACTTGTCTGACTTTTCGGTTATTTGTGGGTCCATTGGAGATGGTGCACATGATTAGGACGAGGTTCGGTTATGGTTATTCCAATTTTCACTAAAACGACAAAGAAAAACACTGGTTTAACTCATTATCAATGCACATTATAATAAATTAGGATGAGATGCCGCAAGTTCTTGTTAAAGAGTATTACTCACAGTCGAAGACAAAAAAGCTAGAATGGAAATTCGTTACTTTGCAAAGTTACCAGGTGAATTATTTCATGAGACTTTTACCTGATTTATGGAGATGATCAGAAAATGTCCGCACCATAAGATCGAGTTGTGGGAATTGGTAAAGTATTTTGTGGATGGATTGAGTTATGAGGATAGCAAACATTTAAAAGCTTCGTGTAATGGCCAACTGTTAAACCAACCTAAAGAAGATGACTAGGATTTCCTCGAATTTATGTGTGAAGATTCCAAGTCAAAGGCAGCTGCCGAAGGAAGAAGTAAACATGGGAAAACCAGATCGGTAAAATCTGTTGCAAGTGAGTCATACATGATAGTATAGTTGGAACGGGAACTGGAATTGTTAAAGAAAGATAAAAAAAGAAAGAGGTTTGTATAGTCCGGGTGAAGTTCCCATATTGTGAGGACTGTGCTAAACTCGGGCACAAGGCAGAAAATTGCCTCGAGTTTGATGATGATGATGAGGATCCCGAGGAGGAGGTTAACTATGCTTACGGGGATTCTAAAGGCCAGGGGTTTGACTCAAACACCTGTCACCCCGGTCTGAGGAATCATCCAAACTTCATATATGGTAATGCTTCGGGTCATTCGGACCCGGATTTTCAGGGGGTCTAACCTAAACATGCAACAGGGTAGTTACCGACAAGGCGGTTGTCAGCAGGGTACGTACAATCAGAACAATGGTCAAGGCTATAATAGAGATGGTAACATGGGTAGTAATTCATCAGGTGGAAAGAATCAGGACCAGCAGAAAGGGTCTTCGGGAAATTTAGACGAGTTGGTGCGCTCGAAATTGGACACTTTGCTGAAGCTAGTGATGGAGAATCAGAAAGATACTTTGAGGCAGTTCGAGTTAAGAGATAAATCTTCAGAAGCAATGGAAAAATAGATTGGTCAGCTAGCTTCCGACATGGCTAATTTGTAGAAAAGTGCGGGTCAACTACCAAGTGATACCACAGTAAACCCACAACACTTTTGTTCAAGCTCTAAGAAGGGAAACAATGTACACATCAATGGGGTAAGTCTTTTTTACCTAATCTTGAAATTTCTAGTGTTGAAGTTGATTCACCACCACAGTTTGTTGAGGGAGTGGTGGAAGATGTTAGGATGATAGTATTTGTGTTGGTCAAAATGAAACAGTTTTCCAAAATAATTCAGAATTAAAATTGAATGAAACATCTTTTTGTAAAAATTGTTCATGTGATAAATGTTTAATGGGTAAATTGACCAACATAATAGTTGATGAGGTGGAGAATATCATCACCTTAAATAAGCTTCAAGACCCGGGAGTACCACTTTTATCAATTCAAATTAGGGAATTTAAAACTGATCGAGCACTTCTAGATCTTGGAGCATGTGTTAGTATCATGCCCGGTAGTTTATTTGATCAGTATGAATTTGGCTCGTTAGAAAGGGTAAACACCACAGTGGTGTTGGCGGGACCAAACTCATACACTCCCTCTGGGCATGTTGACTAATGTAATGGTTCAGGTGGAGGAATTTTGCTACCTAGTTGATTTTCTTGTACTTGACTGTGCTAAACGTGTGAATAATACACAACCACAAGTTATATTGGGTAGGCCATTCCTTGCCACGTCACATGTGGTTAATGATCGTGCTAGGGGGTTTTGGAAATCAAATGTGGAGACCGTGATAAATTGTTATTATTGTTTAAGAATGCTACTAACCCTCTTATTCACAAGTGTGTATCTGTGGACAAGGATCACACAAAAGAGGAATGTTTTGTGATTGTTAGGTCAGTTCAGCAGAAGGGATTAAGCAAAAACAGAGTGAGAAGGTGGCAGAGAAAGGTAGCCAACCAAGGAAGAAGAAAGTGAGACATCCACCTAACCAAAATGATCGAGAGTGGAGATTGAGGATGTTCGGACCAGATCCTGACCTATTGGAACAACGGCAGCAATCGATTAAAGAAAAGCGTGCTTGTAATAAGAAGGTCGCACGAGAGTGAGCCATACACCCACCTTGAATGCCATAAAAGTTTCAAAAGGGTGGTATTGTACATTTTGTATTATATTTAGTTTACATTTTATTTTAGTTTGTATAGTACTAATCGTATTTCAAGTGTACCATCATAGCAAAAGCTAAGTGTGGGATATCAGACTGGAAAAACTGAGATTTTGATATGTTCGGTAAAGTTTTTGATTAAGCTGCCCAGAGTGCTTTCGTGTTCTTTTTGTTGTGGTTAATCCAGGTATGTGTATATTTTGTTGTATTTGGAACATTGTGGGTGTAGTTCACTATAAAACCCTTACGAGACCTCACTCGTCCACCTGGGCTACCGGGGGGCGGGTTTAAAGGGCTGTTGCATACGCTAAATGCAATCGTGATACCTACGAAAGTGAGTTAGGTATTTTAACTTTTTTAACTTATTTAACAAAATTTATTATGAAACTAACTAATTTGGCTCGGTAATCGCTTTATAATATTAATAAAAAAATCAGTTTTGCAAATTTTTAAAAGACCTATGTCTTACACTTGTGAGAAGCTTGCTTCTACACGTCTCGAGATTTTGCAGATTCGGTTGTTCGGTTGGTATTTGGATGAGACGAGTGTTTACGAGAGTTTACGAGCCTCATTTAGCATTGCATTGTCATCCATATCAGGTAATTCAGTTTCATAATCTATTTTTTTATTTTAGTTGAGTGTTAAGAGTGTAATTGTATATTTGTTTAGTAGAACCATCACATTAGAGCCTCGATTTTTAAACTATTAAACAGTTAATTTCAACCCCGTACTCCAAATGTTCTTTAAACAATTTATATTTTTAACATTGAGGACAATGTAAACCTCAAGTGTGAGGATGTGGGAAAATTAAAATTTTTAGCCCTCTAGTACCCCGAAGAGTGTTCTGAAACCAAAGTTGTTAACTGTCAGTTATTGTCATTAATGCCAAGTTATAGGTTTCTGGTCATGGTTGGTTTTTCAGCATCTCGATAGTTTTCCTAACAAACTTTTTCAAAAAGAGAAGTTCAAAATGGGGTCGTTTAGGCGGGGATAACGAGTCTAGGGGACGGGTATACATGTTTCATATCAGCAGCCCATAATTCCAAACATACTGTGAGATAGACCCATATACTTAATACACATAATATATAATATATATAAAACATGTCTTACAATTTATTGAGGATAGCCGGTATGTTTCACACAATTAGAACTTGTTTGTCATATGCTAATCGAGATCTTATTATCACCATCTGTATGGAGATTAGGACTTTATAAAACCCGTACATATAATTTCCCTACTAAATAAAATTTCTTACGTGACATTATCCCACTAGGAGCCCATTTGGACCTTACTCCTTTTTAATTTGCTAAACCTACATTATACACCATTTTAGCCTTGGCCTTTATTTTATTTAAACCTTGTGTGATGAAATCCAGTTCGTTATCGAGTTGTATGTAGTCAGTTGGAGAGCATAGTACACAATGTACATATGGCTCAATAAAGTTGTAAATACTGTTTGTCAGTTTGTATTGCTTATGGTTAAAAAAATCAGCAAAAAGCCAAAAAACAGTTATCAGTTTATGTTCATTCATTGTAAATAGCAGTTTGTTTGTATTTGATTGTCTATTTGCATATTTGTAAAACTAGGTTTCATCCGCCTTAGTCACTAAATATGCCTAATCCGAACCCAAACCTAAGCCTCAGCAGAATCCTTAGTCTGAGTCTTTATGCAACCGGTGGTAAATGGGTAGAGATATGATTGACCTACAAGCTTATTAAATTGTGGTTCATAATTGGTATTTGAGGGCAGAGACATGTACTAGCACATCTTTTGCTTGTCCAGATATTAAACCGAGAGGAGTGTTGATAATGTGAGGGGTATGGACATGTATGCGTTAACCGGAAACAAAGTACACTCATCTTGGGGGCTCTATTGTTTTTATGGTACCATTAACTGTATTTTTGTGGCTTGTCAATCTAGAAAGTGTCAATCTAGGAAACTGGGTATGACCTTAAACCTTACTAGTATTAATGGCGATAATTGATGTCTATTATGGAGGTTGATGTTTGATTGAGGGCATGCAAAAGATAAGTGTGGGATATGATGGTCGGGTAATTTGTACATCTTTTAATCCGTTAAGTGTGCATATTTAGTTAGTTTAACGTACAAACAACGGTATTTCATACGTGCTTATGTTTTACAGGTCATCGATTGATAATAATGCTAATTTGGGACTTATATGAGCACGAAACTAAGGAAAGATAAAAAGGAGCAGAGGAAAAAAGAAGAGCGAAGGAATTAAAAGGTGCAGAGGAATAGGCTGGAGAAAAATAAAGTAGGCCGAAGGAAAATAAAGAAGGTCGGAGGAAAAAAATTAGGCCAGAGGAAAATAAAAAGGGGCAAGAGGAAAAAAAAGGGCGAAGGATTAACATGAGACTTGAATTTACATGAAGCATACAATTGCCTATAGTTGGGTCACATTGGCATGGAATTTTTGATAACCAGTGTCGTGTGTTAGTGATTGTTGATGCCTAAGTTTTAGCTCTTTAATTAATTTGTATTGATCATTGATAATTAATATGTTATATTAACATGAGATTGCTGTTAATTTACTTACTTGAACCCTGGGTGTGATTTTTCTTTGTTAACTGTTTGAAAGTTGTTATTTGCTTTATTATTATTATTAAAACCAAACTTGCTTGCTTGTGTGATCAGCATTATAATTTATTACCTCATAATCATATAAAATATGTTACACGTTACATTGACCACATACTCCTCGTGGTTCGACACCCTGCATACCCTAGCTTGCTTAGGTGATTAGGAACTTGATTTAATTGTTTTTTAGTAGATCATGATAGTCTAGCATCAATCTCCATTGTGAACTACGACCTTTTTTCCTCCACTTAGTCTTGTATTCGCAATGTTAGATTGGATTATAACAATCCACATTGCTAAACCTTCCAAGTTCAAATGCAAGACACTTCCACATTTATGTGTTATTAGATAACATCATCCAACTTTTGAATGGGGTAAATAAAGGTGTGTCCTTTTTACACTAGTTTGATAGATCAAAACAATTATCATTTCTACATACTTCTAAAGAGTACTTTCTTAAATGGCTTCGCCCACATTTTGTACATTTTGATATAGTTTGCATAAATTTACTTATCAAGAAAACTCAAAACTCGTTATTTGAATAAGACCACATATTTGTATCATTGAGTTCATTAATTCTTACTAATAGTGTAACACTTTTCATAAGTTTGTTATCAAGCATCGCCAACTTAGAAGGATTTTAAATCACCCTCTAAGACAAACCTAGAAAGTTGAGGTTTTCTTAAGATCCTAATAAGTTATAGTATTTCCTTATATTGAATGAAAACCGACTTCAAATTTGTCTATTCATAAATTCATTAATGTTTTGAGTATCTTTTGAATGATTCACGTTAATTTGTCATCACAAAGCACCATAATTAACAAGTACTAGTCTAGCATCCTTTAGATTACGATACTTTAGCACGTGAACAGGAGATGCATCATTCTGATTCTTCACAACCATAAAATTATTAGAATATCACTTTGAACTTAAAACATTCACCCCTTAGCTTAGATAAAGTTATGAGACTTGTTCACAATCCCAAAAAGTTAGTCTTTTGAAAAGTATCACAAGTTACATAAATAACTTCATCATTCATTTAAGGAAAATAACTGTAAGGCCCCGGTCCCAGTGCCCTACTTTGGCGTTGGATTTACTCATAAACGCATTTCTAAATATCAGAGATATTTAAAACGTTTCGCGAAACATAATAAGTCAACCATATATTACATAACTTTTCAAATATTGTCTTAACATCATTCAAATTTGTCTTTTTAAAATAGAAACATAATTAAATATGACAACATAACATTCTTCTTAAGATGTCAATATCTTCGGTCCAATGTCATGTGTCTTCATTCAAACGAGTTGCCTTAGCTTGTTCACATGTGTGCATACTAAAAGTCAGCTATGCTGAGTGAGTTTTAGTTAAACAGACAATATGCAATCATACACTTACTTACATATACGCATCCGAAGATACATATTATATACTTCACCTGTTTACCTTCATTCCGTGCATACATACATTCATACGTTCTCTCATACCTACATACCTTCATACCTTCATACTTTCATACTACATGCATAACTATCTTTACCATCTCAGATATTATTAGGGTCTGGTCCCTTCTATCTCAAATATTATATGGTCTGGTCCCTTCTGTCTCAGATATTATTAGGTTCTGGTCCCTTCTATCTTAGATATTATTAGGGTCTGTGTAAGGCCCCGTCACCGGTAACCCTACTTTCGTGTTGGATTTACTCATGAACACAGTTCTAAATATCAGAGTTAATTAAAACTTTACGCGGAATATAAAACTTTCATAAAACATTACATATCAATTCATAATCATGTCTTAAAACATTCCTTTTGTCTTTCCAAAATTAAAACATAACTTATAAAACATATCAGATCTTCAGATGCCAGGCTTTAGTCTTCTGCCATGTGTCCTCCACTCAAGCCAGCTGTCTCAACCTACTCACCTGCGTGCATACTAAAAGTCAGCTACGCTGAGTGAGTTCTAGTTAATCATACAATACCATACAATACCTTATTACATACATACGTACTTAACCTCATAACTTTCTTTCATACACACATAAGTACTCATGCCTTCATTCTTACTTACATACTTTCTTTCTTACTTACATACTTTCTTTACATTCATAATCATACGTTTTAAAGAGCCTTTCGCCCTATAACCTCACAGATATTATAAGGGTCTGGTCCCTAACATCACAGATATTATAAGGGTCTGGTCCCTATCATCACAGATATTATGAGGGTCTGGTCCCTAACATCACAGATATTATTAGGGTCTGGTCCCTAACATCACAGATATTATTAGGGTCTGGTCCCTTGTTTTCGAATATTAGTAGGGTTCGATTCCCTCTTCGTTACCATACAACCATACATCATACCTCGAGTATTATTAGGGCTCGGTACCCTTTTCGTAACCATACAACCGTCATTTCCTTCTTTTATTAACTTTATTACGTTCATACACATAAACATACATATCATACTTGCCATATTTATAACGTTACAACCTGACAGTACGTGCAATATCCGAAGATCGTTCACTTACCATCAAGCAATCATTCATACATATCATACTTACCATATTTATAACGTTACAACCTGACAGTACGTGCAATATCCGAAGATCGTTCACGTACCATCAAGCAATCATTCATACATATCACATATATCACATATGGCAGACACTTATCACTTAGGATAAATGTATTAACAACACATCAAGTATGCACACAGCCCCGAAAACATAACAAGGAATGGGGCTAGAAACTCACCTGGATCCTGTTACGCTCGCCGTTGATCGTAATTCCTTTCTTTAACTGGGCTCGGCTAACTGTATAATATTTACACATATCAATTAACTACTACTACTCGTTTTGTATTTCTATCTATATATGACCCACAACGAACGGGGGTCCTGGGGCAGCGCCCCTGGCAGCGGGGTTCTAGGGGCGGCAGCCCCTAGCGGGGTCCAAGGGGCAGAGCCCCTGGCTGGGGTTAAGCTGCCAGGTCAGCTTGGAAAAATTTTATTTTCGATAACTGCCTTAACACATTTTCCATTAGGTTTTTAATTTATTTTATAAACGAACTTCACTTCAGGCGAAGTTAAACCTTAGGCGAACTTGGCTTCAGGCGAAGTTAAACCTTAGGCGAACTTGGCTTCAGGCGAAGTTAAACCTTAGGCGAACTTGGCTTCAGGCGAAGTTATACCTTAGGCGAACTTGGCTTCAGACGAAGTTAAACCTTTGGCGAACTTGGCTTCAGGCGAAGTTATACCTTAGGCGAACTTGGCTTCAGGCGAAGTTAAACCTTAGGCGAACTTGGCTTCAGGCGAAGTTAAACCTTAGGCGAACTTGGCTTCAGGCGAAGTTATACCTTAGGCGAACTTGGCCGTAGGCGAAGTTATCCTTAGGCGAAGTTACGCTTGAAGGCGAAGTTACGCTTGAAGGCGAAGTTCATCAGGCGAACTTAATCTTGCAGGCGAAGTTGTCGCGCTGCAGATCTGTTTGCCCATAAATCCTTCGTTTCTTAGCCAAATAACTCGATTTTGGTACTCACGGAATCGTATGATCGGCGCCTACAAATCCCAAACATCAAATCGGCCTAAAATCGACGTTTTAGGGGTCCGATTTGGGCAGTTTGGGTTTCGGGTTCGGTTAACCCATCAAATCCTAACCATTTTCAGCAATATAAGCTTTGGTGGATTTGTTCTTACCTTACCAACTCCGATCTATCAACAAAATCTCGGGTCTCGGCTTCGAATCTTGATCGGTTAGTATGTGTGTGTTTTGAGTGTGTGAAGAAAGAAGGTGGAAATGAAAGATTGGGTTTGGGATGGGATATTTATATCCCTCTAAGCCCACGGACCCGAGGCCCATTCTCATTTAACCCATCTTACGCAATCTAAGCCCAACTCCCTCCTTACTCGACATTAAATAATTAACAACGTGAAATCACTAAACATAACTTTCTTTATTTATAATTAAAATTTAGGATGTTACAAGTCTTCTCCCCTTAATGAGGTTTCGTCCCCGAAACCTAACTATTACATAAACAAACTAGGGTAAAACTTGCGCATCTCATCCTCGACTTCCCAAGTAGCATCTGATCCCTTGCGGTGTTTCCATATCACTTTCACCAAGGGTATAATCTTGCGACGAAGCTGCTTCTCCTTGCGATCAACGATCTTTATCGGTTGCTCGATGTAGTTCAATTGTTCATCAACCTCAATGTCCATTAATGGCACGTGAGACGTGTCATCAGCTAGACACTTCCTCAGATGAGAAACATGGAAGGTTGAATGAATTCCTTCTAACTCATCGGGTAAATCCAGCTTATAAGCTACTTCCCCCACACGATACAAAATTTTAAATGGTCCAATGTACCTCGGACTTAGCTTCCCTCTCTTTCTAAAACGGATAATTCCTTTCCAAGGCGAGACCTTAAGCATCACATAGTCGCCAACGTTAAACTCAATTGGTCGTCGCCGCTTATCTGCATAAGACTTTTGTCTGTCTTGAGCGGCTTTCATTCTTGCTTTGATCTGATCGAACTTTGAAGACGTTTCTTGAACCACTTCTAGGCTTCCCATTTCCTTTTGACCAATCTCACCCCAACACACCGGGGTTCTACATCGTCGACCGTAAAGCATCTCAAACGGTGGCATACCAATGCTCGAATGGTAACTGTTGTTATAGGAGAACTCTGCCAGATGCAGATGATCATCCCAGCTTCCACCAAAATCTAAAACACAAGCACGTAGCATATCCTCAAGGGTTTGGATCGTCCTTTCGGACTGTCCATCGGTTTGAGGATGGTACGCCGTACTGATGTTCAACCTCGTCCCCATAGCTTCATGGAATTTCTTCCAGAACCTCGAAGTAAACCGTGTATCCCTATCAGACACGATCGATAACGGTACTCCATGCTTGGTTACCACTTCCTTGATGAACAAGCTTGCTAACGTTTCTGACGAGATGGCCTCTCGTATGGGCAGAAAGTGAGCACTCTTGGTCAAACGGTCCACAATCACCCAGATGGTATCATGTTGCTTAGCTGTACGAGGTAGCTTAGTTATGAAATCCATGGTGATGTGTTCCCATTTCCACTCCGGTATCTCTAGCGGTTGCATCTTCCCATAAGGCTTTTGGTGCTCGGCCTTGACTTGTAAGCAAGTTAAGCACTTACTAACATAATCCACTACATCATTCTTCATTCCTGGCCACCAGTAATCTCTTTTCAAGTCTTGGTACATCTTTGTAGCTCCAGGATGGATTGAGTACCTTGACTTATGAGCTTCATCTAAGATTCGACTTCTAAGATCACCATGGCGTGGAATCCACATACGGTCAAATCTAGTTTTAACTCCATGAGTGTTTTCCATCAACTCATCTTGCTGGCCATAAATCCTTTCTTTCTTTACTAACCCTTCGTTTACTAACACCTCTGACTGCACTTTGATGATTTCTTCAAAAAGACTTGAGTTCATGATCAACTTATATGACTTCACGGTTGCAAGGACTTCCTCATTCTTACGACTTAGCGCATTAGCGACCACGTTAGCTTTACCGGGGTAATACTTAATCTCACAGTCGTAATCCTTTATCAATTCTAACCATCTTCTCTGCCTCATGTTCAATTCTTTCTGCTCGAAGAAGTACTTTAAACTCTTATGATCTGTATAGATAGTACACTTAGTACCGTACAGATAATGCCTCCATATCTTAAGAGCATGCACTACAGCTGCTAACTCCAAATCATGCGTCGGATAAGTACTCTCATGGACCTTCAACTGTCTAGACGCGTAAGCTATCACCTTCCCACGTTGCATCAACACGCAACCTAACCCTTGATGCGAGGCATCAGCACACACAACGAAATCCTCGTCACCATCGGGTAGAGCAAGGACTGGAGCTTGCGTGAGTCTTCTCTTTAATTCTTCAAAGGCTTCCTCCTGAAACTTTCCCCAATTGAATACTATCGTCCTTCGGGTCATACCGGTCAGCGGTGCGGCTATCTTGGAGAAACCTTCGATGAATCTCCTATAGTAGCCAGCTAACCCTAGGAAGCTTCGTATATCAGTCGGATTCTGCGGAGTCTTCCAATTCGTTATCGCTTCAATCTTAGCTGGGTCCACGGTAATCCCCTCCGGATTAACCACATGACCTAAAAATTGCACTTCTCTTAACCAGAACGCGCACTTCGAAAACTTGGCGTACAACCTTTCTTTCTTCAGAACTTCCAATACTTCTCTCAAATGCTCCGCATGGTCAGACTCGCTCCTTGAATATATTAATATGTCATCAATGAAAACGATAACTGACTTATCCAACATTGGTCGACACACCCTGTTCATCATGTCCATAAATGCTGCAGGAGCATTTGTTAGACCGAATGACATTACGAGGAACTCGTAGTGTCCATATCGCGTTCGGAACGCCGTCTTAGGGACGTCTGCCTCCTTTACCTTCAGTTGATGGTAGCCTGATCTGAGATCTATTCGTGAGAACCAACTCGAACCTTGCAGTTGGTCAAACAGATCGTCAATCCTAGGCAAGGGGTATCTATTCTTTACCGTAAGCTTATTCAACTCACGATAGTCTATGCACATTCTCATACTTCCATCCTTTTTCTTCACAAACAAAACCGGTGCGCCCCACGGAGAAACACTCGGTCTGATAAAACCCTTGTCGAGGAGTTCTTGCAGTTGGGACATCAATTCCTTCATCTCGGACGGTGCTAGACGGTAAGGCGCCTTCGCGACGGGCTGGGCTCCTGGTACTAGATCTATCTGAAATTCTATCTCTCGCTCAGGTGGCAACCCCGGAAGATCCTCAGGGAATACTTCTGGGTAGTCGCGCACAATAGGAACATTCTTCATTTCTTTCGTCTCGGCCGTAGCGTTGACAACATACGCCAGGTAGGCACCGCACCCTCGCCTTAACAAACCCTCGGCTTTTATCATCGAAATGACATTAAGCCCATAACTCTCCTTATCACCATAAACCGTCACCGCACTACCATCCAATGACTTTAACCTTATCATCTTACTTTTACATACTATCTGAGCCTCAAACTCGGACAACCAATCCATACCCAAGACTACATCGAACCCTCCTAAGGCCATAACATACAAAGTAACAGGGAACTCATGTCCCTCTAACTCTATCTTACAATTCTTAACCATATTTGTTATTTTCACCGAAGTGTCACTTGCGGTTTCTACTACAAAAGTTTCAGACACTCGGCAGCCTTTCATTTTAGCTAGTTTACTAAACATCGTAGCTACAAAACTTCTATTCGCACCAGAATCAAATAATACAGAAGCGGAAACATCGTTCACTAGAAACGTACCTGTGACGACATCCGGAATCTGCCTGGCTTGTTCCTGGGTCAGCATGTAGGCTCTAGTTCTGGGCCTAGCTTGATCGGCATCCTTCTTTCCACTACCTCCAGCTACACCTTCAGTGCACTCCCTTGACATATGGCCTGTCTTGCCACATTTGTAACATGCTGGCTTCGCACTGCACTCATTGGCATAATGCCCTACCTTCCCGCACTTATAACAGGCATTCGACCCCATTCTGCATTCTCCACCATGAGCCTTTCCACATTTGAGACAAACATTAGAACTTTTACCCCACTTGCACTCACCACCATGCCTCTTTCCGCAGGTCTTACACGATCTCTTCTCCCACACTTTCTGTTTCTTATCCTTGGAGTTCCATAACTGAGTACCGGGTCGTTTAGCAGGAGTGACCCCTTTCTTCTCTTTCTCTTCGTCCCTTTCCACCCTATCATCCGCTGCCACGTCAGCATAGACCATTTCCGCGAGTCCAACAGCCGAATCAAAAGTAGCAGGTTGAATCGCCCTGACTAACATGCGGACCTTTTGTGGCAACCCCCTCACATAACATTTGATTCTCTTGACCTCAGTGTCAACCATGTCAGGCACCAACCTAGATAGTCGGTTGAACTCCGTGGTATACTCACGATGCGTCATCATACCGGCTTTTAAATTCTGGAACTTCATCTCCGTTCTTTCAACCTCGGCATCTGCACAGAACTTCTTCATTACCAACTCTTTCAAATCTTCCCACTTCATCTCTTTGATCTCTTCACGGGTCTTCCTCTGCTCCACACTCTCCCACCAATACATAGCCTCATCTACGAATGACTGAGTAGCATAACCCACAGCTTGGTCGGGACGGCAGTCGCTAATGCGGATAACCTTGTCCATAGCGGTTATCCACTGGAGAGTAGCGATTGCGTCTCCTAAACCAGTCAGCTTAGGCGGGTCACAACCTTTGAAGGACTTATAGCTGCACCCACCTAGTCCTCCTCTCCTATCATCGACTTTCACAGACTTAACCCCACTCGAGGCCCCTCTTTCACCTTCCCCATCTTTTCTACCATCACCACCCGCCCCTTCAGCAGTTCGCTCACGGCTTCCAGCAGATCCTTCGGGATTCAGGTTCTTCACAGCAGCAACTACAGCCTGAACGATGGCTGCTTGAACTGCGGGGCTAAGTTGAACTTCTTCGTTGTTGTTCTGGTCTCCTCCAGCTGCGCTTCCTTCATCTTCGGTGTGGGAAGCTTCTTCTACCGAAGGTTGCCGGACAAGACGAGGCCTGCCACGACGTCCAGTGCGACCCCCAGTTTCAACAAATTCTCCAGCTCCAGCCATTAGTATTCTAAAGGGGAAAACACAAACATCATCACTCAAGGAACTATCTAGTACAAGGATAGTAAGGCTAACAGGTAATAACAGTGGCCAGTTGTGATTAGCTGATCACGTTACTTTCCGTGTCCTATACACTTCCTTTTATGAGTCTATTTGTGCTGGTTCTACTTAAGTAGTTAGTCAATTCAAACAATCAATTATTCCTATCCGTACCATTCTCATATCTTTTCTTTCTCATTAACGTATATCATTTAATCATACCTTTCACCTTTACTGATCTTGCTTGAGCGACACATGGCATTCTTGAACTGGCATCTTCTTTCTTTTCTTACTTAAATCCCATTCTCTGTTCAAGTCTAAGCATGTAGGATGCTTAAATCTCTTGAACTTTGCTCTGATACCAACTTGTAAGGCCCCGTCACCGGTAACCCTACTTTCGTGTTGGATTTACTCATGAACACAGTTCTAAATATCAGAGTTAATTAAAACTTTACGCGGAATATAAAACTTTCATAAAACATTACATATCAATTCATAATCATGTCGTAAAACATTCCTTTTGTCTTTCCAAAATTAAAACATAACTTATAAAACATATCAGATCTTCAGATGCCAGGCTTTAGTCTTCTGCCATGTGTCCTCCACTCAAGCCAGCTGTCTCAACCTACTCACCTGCGTGCATACTAAAAGTCAGCTACGCTGAGTGAGTTCTAGTTAATCATACAATACCATACAATACCTTATTACATACATACGTACTTAACCTCATAACTTTCTTTCATACACACATAAGTACTCATGCCTTCATTCTTACTTACATACTTTCTTTCTTACTTACATACTTTCTTTACATTCATAATCATACGTTTTAAAGAGCCTTTCGCCCTATAACCTCACAGATATTATAAGGGTCTGGTCCCTAACATCACAGATATTATAAGGGTCTGGTCCCTATCATCACAGATATTATGAGGGTCTGGTCCCTAACATCACAGATATTATTAGGGTCTGGTCCCTAACATCACAGATATTATTAGGGTCTGGTCCCTTGTTTTCGAATATTAGTAAGGTTCGATTCCCTCTTCGTTACCATACAACCATCATCATACCTCGAGTATTATTAGGGCTCGGTACCCTTTTCGTAACCATACAACCATACAACCGTCATTTCCTTCTTTTATTAACTTTATTACGTTCATACACATAAACATACATATCATACTTGCCATATTTATAACGTTACAACCTGACAGTACGTGCAATATCCGAAGATCGTTCACGTACCATCAAGCAATCATTCATACATATCATACTTACCATATTTATAACGTTACAACCTGACAGTACGTGCAATATCCGAAGATCGTTCACGTACCATCAAGCAATCATTCATACATATCACATATATCACATATGGCATACACTTATCACTTAGGATAAATGTATAGTACTAATCGTATTTTAAGTGTACCATCATAGCAAAAGCTAAGTGTGGGATATCAGACTGGAAAAACTGAGATTTTGATATGTTCGGTAAAGTTTTTGATTAAGCTGCCCAGAGTGCTTTCGTGTTCTTTTTGTTGTGGTTAATCCAGGTATGTGTATATTTTGTTGTATTTGGAACATTGTGGGTGTAGTTCACTATAAAACCCTTACGAGACCTCACTCGTCCACCTGGGCTACCGGGGGGCGGGTTTAAAGGGCTGTTGCATACGCTAAATGCAATCGTGATACCTACGAAAGTGAGTTAGGTATTTTAACTTTTTTAACTTATTTAACAAAATTTATTATGAAACTAACTAATTTGGCTCGGTAATCGCTTTATAATATTAATAAAAAAATCAGTTTTGCAAATTTTTAAAAGACCTATGTCTTACACTTGTGAGAAGCTTGCTTCTACACGTCTCGAGATTTTGCAGATTCGGTTGTTCGGTTGGTATTTGGATGAGACGAGTGTTTACGAGAGTTTACGAGCCTCATTTAGCATTGCATTGTCATCCATATCAGGTAATTCAGTTTCATAATCTATTTTTTTATTTTAGTTGAGTGTTAAGAGTGTAATTGTATATTTGTTTAGTAGAACCATCACATTAGAGCCTCGATTTTTAAACTATTAAACAGTTAATTTCAACCCCGTACTCCAAATGTTCTTTAAACAATTTATATTTTTAACATTGAGGACAATGTAAACCTCAAGTGTGAGGATGTGGGAAAATTAAAATTTTTAGCCCTCTAGTACCCCGAAGAGTGTTCTGAAACCAAAGTTGTTAACTGTCAGTTATTGTCATTAATGCCAAGTTATAGGTTTCTGGTCATGGTTGGTTTTTCAGCATCTCGATAGTTTTCCTAACAAACTTTTTCAAAAAGAGAAGTTCAAAATGGGGTCGTTTAGGCGGGGATAACGAGTCTAGGGGACGGGTATACATGTTTCATATCAGCAGCCCATAATTCCAAACATACTGTGAGATAGACCCATATACTTAATACACATAATATATAATATATATAAAACATGTCTTACAATTTATTGAGGATAGCCGGTATGTTTCACACAATTAGAACTTGTTTGTCATATGCTAATCGAGATCTTATTATCACCATCTGTATGGAGATTAGGACTTTATAAAACCCGTACATATAATTTCCCTACTAAATAAAATTTCTTACGTGACATTATCCCACTAGGAGCCCATTTGGACCTTACTCCTTTTTAATTTGCTAAACCTACATTATACACCATTTTAGCCTTGGCCTTTATTTTATTTAAACCTTGTGTGATGAAATCCAGTTCGTTATCGAGTTGTATGTAGTCAGTTGGAGAGCATAGTACACAATGTACATATGGCTCAATAAAGTTGTAAATACTGTTTGTCAGTTTGTATTGCTTATGGTTAAAAAAATCAGCAAAAAGCCAAAAAACAGTTATCAGTTTATGTTCATTCATTGTAAATAGCAGTTTGTTTGTATTTGATTGTCTATTTGCATATTTGTAAAACTAGGTTTCATCCGCCTTAGTCACTAAATATGCCTAATCCGAACCCAAACCTAAGCCTCAGCAGAATCCTTAGTCTGAGTCTTTATGCAACCGGTGGTAAATGGGTAGAGATATGATTGACCTACAAGCTTATTAAATTGTGGTTCATAATTGGTATTTGAGGGCAGAGACATGTACTAGCACATCTTTTGCTTGTCCAGATATTAAACCGAGAGGAGTGTTGATAATGTGAGGGGTATGGACATGTATGCGTTAACCGGAAACAAAGTACACTCATCTTGGGGGCTCTATTGTTTTTATGGTACCATTAACTGTATTTTTGTGGCTTGTCAATCTAGAAAGTGTCAATCTAGGAAACTGGGTATGACCTTAAACCTTACTAGTATTAATGGCGATAATTGATGTCTATTATGGAGGTTGATGTTTGATTGAGGGCATGCAAAAGATAAGTGTGGGGATATGATGGTCGGGTAATTTGTACATCTTTTAATCCGTTAAGTGTGCATATTTAGTTAGTTTAACGTACAAACAACGGTATTTCATACGTGCTTATGTTTTACAGGTCATCGATTGATAATAATGCTAATTTGGGACTTATATGAGCACGAAACTAAGGAAAGATAAAAAGGAGCAGAGGAAAAAAGAAGAGCGAAGGAATTAAAAGGTGCAGAGGAATAGGCTGGAGAAAAATAAAGTAGGCCGAAGGAAAATAAAGAAGGTCGGAGGAAAAAAATTAGGCCAGAGGAAAATAAAAAGGGGCAAGAGGAAAAAAAAGGGCGAAGGATTAACATGAGACTTGAATTTACATGAAGCATACAATTGCCTATAGTTGGGTCACATTGGCATGGAATTTTTGATAACCAGTGTCGTGTGTTAGTGATTGTTGATGCCTAAGTTTTAGCTCTTTAATTAATTTGTATTGATCATTGATAATTAATATGTTATATTAACATGAGATTGCTGTTAATTTACTTACTTGAACCCTGGGTGTGATTTTTCTTTGTTAACTGTTTGAAAGTTGTTATTTGCTTTATTATTATTATTAAAACCAAACTTGCTTGCTTGTGTGATCAGCATTATAATTTATTACCTCATAATCATATAAAATATGTTACACGTTACATTGACCACATACTCCTCGTGGTTCGACACCCTGCATACCCTAGCTTGCTTAGGTGATTAGGAACTTGATTTAATTGTTTTTTAGTAGATCATGATAGTCTAGCATCAATCTCCATTGTGAACTACGACCTTTTTTCCTCCACTTAGTCTTGTATTCGCAATGTTAGATTGGATTATAACAATCCACATTGCTAAACCTTCCAAGTTCAAATGCAAGACACTTCCACATTTATGTGTTATTAGATAACATCATCCAACTTTTGAATGGGGTAAATAAAGGTGTGTCCTTTTTACACTAGTTTGATAGATCAAAACAATTATCATTTCTACATACTTCTAAAGAGTACTTTCTTAAATGGCTTCGCCCACATTTTGTACATTTTGATATAGTTTGCATAAATTTACTTATCAAGAAAACTCAAAACTCGTTATTTGAATAAGACCACATATTTGTATCATTGAGTTCATTAATTCTTACTAATAGTGTAACACTTTTCATAAGTTTGTTATCAAGCATCGCCAACTTAGAAGGATTTTAAATCACCCTCTAAGACAAACCTAGAAAGTTGAGGTTTTCTTAAGATCCTAATAAGTTATAGTATTTCCTTATATTGAATGAAAACCGACTTCAAATTTGTCTATTCATAAATTCATTAATGTTTTGAGTATCTTTTGAATGATTCACGTTAATTTGTCATCACAAAGCACCATAATTAACAAGTACTAGTCTAGCATCCTTTAGATTACGATACTTTAGCACGTGAACAGGAGATGCATCATTCTGATTCTTCACAACCATAAAATTATTAGAATATCACTTTGAACTTAAAACATTCACCCCTTAGCTTAGATAAAGTTATGAGACTTGTTCACAATCCCAAAAAGTTAGTCTTTTGAAAAGTATCACAAGTTACATAAATAACTTCATCATTCATTTAAGGAAAATAACTGTAAGGCCCCGGTCCCAGTGCCCTACTTTGGCGTTGGATTTACTCATAAACGCATTTCTAAATATCAGAGATATTTAAAACGTTTCGCGAAACATAATAAGTCAACCATATATTACATAACTTTTCAAATATTGTCTTAACATCATTCAAATTTGTCTTTTTAAAATAGAAACATAATTAAATATGACAACATAACATTCTTCTTAAGATGTCAATATCTTCGGTCCAATGTCATGTGTCTTCATTCAAACGAGTTGCCTTAGCTTGTTCACATGTGTGCATACTAAAAGTCAGCTATGCTGAGTGAGTTTTAGTTAAACAGACAATATGCAATCATACACTTACTTACATATACGCATCCGAAGATACATATTATATACTTCACCTGTTTACCTTCATTCCGTGCATACATACATTCATACGTTCTCTCATACCTACATACCTTCATACCTTCATACTTTCATACTACATGCATAACTATCTTTACCATCTCAGATATTATTAGGGTCTGGTCCCTTCTATCTCAAATATTATATGGTCTGGTCCCTTCTGTCTCAGATATTATTAGGTTCTGGTCCCTTCTATCTTAGATATTATTAGGGTCTGTGTAAGGCCCCGTCACCGGTAACCCTACTTTCGTGTTGGATTTACTCATGAACACAGTTCTAAATATCAGAGTTAATTAAAACTTTACGCGGAATATAAAACTTTCATAAAACATTACATATCAATTCATAATCATGTCTTAAAACATTCCTTTTGTCTTTCCAAAATTAAAACATAACTTATAAAACATATCAGATCTTCAGATGCCAGGCTTTAGTCTTCTGCCATGTGTCCTCCACTCAAGCCAGCTGTCTCAACCTACTCACCTGCGTGCATACTAAAAGTCAGCTACGCTGAGTGAGTTCTAGTTAATCATACAATACCATACAATACCTTATTACATACATACGTACTTAACCTCATAACTTTCTTTCATACACACATAAGTACTCATGCCTTCATTCTTACTTACATACTTCTTTCTTACTTACATACTTTCTTTACATTCATAATCATACGTTTTAAAGAGCCTTTCGCCCTATAACCTCACAGATATTATAAGGGTCTGGTCCCTAACATCACAGATATTATAAGGGTCTGGTCCCTATCATCACAGATATTATGAGGGTCTGGTCCCTAACATCACAGATATTATTAGGGTCTGGTCCCTAACATCACAGATATTATTAGGGTCTGGTCCCTTGTTTCGAATATTAGTAGGGTTCGATTCCCTCTTCGTTACCATACAACCATACATCATACCTCGAGTATTATTAGGGCTCGGTACCCTTTTCGTAACCATACAACCATACAACCGTCATTTCCTTCTTTTATTAACTTTATTACGTTCATACACATAAACATACATATCATACTTGCCATAATTTATAACGTTACAACCTGACAGTACGTGCAATATCCGAAGATCGTTCACGTACCATCAAGCAATCATTCATACATATCATACTTACCATATTTATAACGTTACAACCTGACAGTACGTGCAATATCCGAAGATCGTTCACGTACCATCAAGGCAATCATTCATACATATCAATATATCACATATGGCATACACTTATCACTTAGGATAAATGTATTAACAACACATCAAGTATGCACACAGCCCCGAAAACATAACAAGGAATGGGGCTAGAAACTCACCTGGATCCTGTTACGCTCGCCGTTGATCGTAATTCCTTTCTTTAACTGGGCTCGGCTAACTGTATAATATTTACACATATCAATTAACTACTACTACTCGTTTTATATTTCTATCTATATATGACCCACAACGAACGGGGGTCCTGGGGCAGCGCCCCTGGCAGCGGGGTTCTAGGGCGGCAGCCCCTAGCGGGGTCCAAGGGGCAGAGCCCCTGGCTGGGGTTAAGCTGCCAGGTCAGCTTGGAAAAATTTTATTTTCGATAACTGCCTTAACACATTTTCCATTAGGTTTTTAATTTATTTTATAAACGAAACTTCACTTCAGGCGAAGTTAAACCTTAGGCGAACTTGGCTTCAGGCGAAGTTAAACCTTAGGCGAACTTGGCTTCAGGCGAAGTTAAACCTTAGGCGAACTTGGCTTCAGGCGAAGTTATACCTTAGGCGAACTTGGCTTCAGACGAAGTTAAACCTTTGGCGAACTTGGCTTCAGGCGAAGTTATACCTTAGGCGAACTTGGCTTCAGGCGAAGTTAAACCTTAGGCGAACTTGGCTTCAGGCGAAGTTAAACCTTAAGGCGAACTTGGCTTCAGGCGAAGTTAAACTTAGGCGAACTTGGCCGTAGGCGAAGTTATCCTTAGGCGAAGTTACGCTTGAAGGCGAAGTTCATCAGGCGAACTTAATCTTGCAGGCGAAGTTGTCGCGCTGCAGATCTGTTTGCCCATAAATCCTTCGTTTCTTAGCCAAATAACTCGATTTTGGTACCCACGGAATCGTATGATCGGCGCCTACAAATCCCAACCATCAAATCGGCCTAAAATCGACGTTTTAGGGGTCCGATTTGGGCAGTTTGGGTTTCGGGTTCGGTTTAACCCATCAAATCCTAACCATTTTCAGCAATATAAGCTTTGGTGGATTTGTTCTTACCTTACCAACTCCGATCTATCAACAAATCTCGGGTCTCGGCTTCGAATCTTGATCGGTTAGTATGTGTGTGTTTTGAGTGTGTGAAGAAAGAAGGTGGAAATGAAAGATTGGGTTTGGGATGGGATATTTATATCCCTCTAAGCCCACGGACCCGAGGCCCATTCTCATTTAACCCATCTACGCAATCTAAGCCCAACTCCCTCCTTACTCGACATTAAATAATTAACAACGTGAAATCACTAAACATAACTATCTTTATTTATAATTAAAATTTAGGATGTTACAGTCTGTCTCTACTATCACAGATATTATTAGGGTCTGGTCCCTTATATCTTACATACATTTCTTTACATGGACATTTTATTATATACTTTAATTCATACTCTTAACCTCATACATATATCATTTATACACATTCATATAACATACACTTACACTTAAGGTAAGTGTATTAACTATCCACATTGAGTATGCACACAACCCGAAAAACATAACAAGGAAAATGGGGTTAGAAACTCACTTTTGTCTTGTGCTTCTTATAGTTAACTATAATACCCATCCTTAGTTGTGCACGGCTAACTGTGTAATAATTATAAGTATCAATTAACTACCTCTAAATATATCATCTAATCGGATCATCATTCTAATCGAATTACCATTCTAATCGAATCACAATTCTAATCGAATGCGAGTTCTAATCGAATGACAGTTCTAATCGAATGTCTATTCTAATCAAATGACAGTTCTAATCGAATGACCATTCTAAAGTTCTAATCAAATGACCATTCAATTCGTTACTTTATCAATTCGATTAGATTACTTTGTCAATTCGATTCGATTACCTTTTCAAGTCGATTCAATTGCTTTTCAATTCGATTTGATTACTTTTCAATTCGATTCGAAAATGGTTTTTCGTATCTTTTCTTCTTGATTACATCTTTTCATCCCATTATGCCTGTTTTAATGATAAAACGCGTTATGAGCCATAACGAGTTCGTTTTCGTACTTTAGCTTGATCCAAACGATTACCCGTTTCATTCCAACAACTTTTTTATGTTCAAGTTTACATTTTTCTCACACAATAAGGTCCGATTTACTATCCTACCAAGTTTCATGCAAAACCGACTTCGTTTACCCATCTTTTCACGAACCGAACCAACTAACCCGTTTACTAGCTAGTTCATTACTTTATCAATAATCGTGGCGCATTCTATCATCCTACCAATTTTCATGCAAATCCGTACACGAAAAGTAAACCTTTTTAACAAAAACGTACCTTTGAGGTTTATGTTCGTAATCACTCGAATAGACCAAAACCATATCAAACAAACTCGGAATTGAGTGATTCAAGCGATCATAGAAATGTCTCGGCCCGATCTACGAACCTACAGTCATCGGAAAACCCAAACAGTTGCCGGAAAAAATCCATTTTTGCTGTTACGGTTTCCTTGATGAAAACCAGACTTCCCGACCGCTGATCGAAGATCCGACTAGTGGAAATTTTTATTTATATCCCATGAACACCCAGTTAGGATCTGAGACTGATCCGACGGTTAGATCTCTGGAATCGTCAAATCTTTGTAGGCTATTCTCTCAAAAACGGGAATCTGTGTTAAGAAGAAGTTTGGAGGCGACGGTTTATAATGAGATGGTGGCTACATTTATATGAAGGGTGTTGTTAAACCACGGATCAGTCCGATCTATAACAAATTAATCTTAGATCTAAAATCCGTAATAGGATATAGTTTCATAATGATTACTCTTAATTAGTATATATAATATGTATTAGGTGTATTAGGTATATATTAGTAATAGATTATATATGAAGCTTTGATCGAGAGAAGATTTGAAAGAGGTTCGATATATTAAATCAAAAATTAAATTATCAGGGGAATGAACACCCCTATATATAGACGATGGACTCAATTCGCTACACATGCCGTAACGATTGGAGTCCAGTTCGTTAACATTACAGACTCTATAAGGAAACATAACGAATCACTAGATTCGTTATACCACATTCGTCAACATTCCATGACAAATGGGAACATACATAACGAAATACAAGCCCGTTCATTAAACATCCTTAACGAATGGGTGTTACCTAAACGAACTGGCTAGTTCGTTAAACATCCTTAACGAACTAACCTTACATTAACGAACTAACTATTTAACATAATATCTTTTCATTATAATAATAATAAATACAAAGACGATAAATACAAAGACTCGAGACGCCAAAACCGAGCACTAACAGACACCCCCTAGTCTTGAGCTCTTTGTCTTGTCTTTACGTATTTGAAACGCTTAGTTTGCCAGTCCCGACATATATGAATCTCATATTCGTGACATACATGTACGACACGTGCTGGAATTGCATTCCTCGGTCATAATAATTCACGACGCTCGATCAATATCTTATTCTTGAACAGCACGTCATGTCCTTCTCAGTTAAATTAACGAGCCACATTGGAACGATAATATTAATCATCTAGGTCTTCAAACCTTTTCCCAAAACAATAACAGCCTCGCCAGTACGATTTATCATAATACCAA